>NW_026896425.1:0-22105 GCF_033153095.1 Gastrolobium bilobum | reverse complement strand
TTTCTTTCTTTCTCTCTGTATTGGAGAGAGAAAAAAAGAAAAAAAAGAAAATGAAAAAATAAATACAAGTGTTGCATTCTTATTGGAAGGACCACAAATACGGGGGTCATAATAAATTTTTCCACTTTGTGCTATGTTTTCCCCTTTTGTGCGCTTTATTTTTTCTGTACCATTTCTTTTTTTTTCTTTCTCTCTATTGGAGTGAGAAAAAAAGAAAAAAAATAAATACAAGTGTTGCATTCTTATTGGAAGGACCACAAATACAGGAATCATAATAAATTTTTCCTCTTTGTGCTATCTTTTCCCCTTTTTGTGTGCTTTATTTTTTCCGTACCATTTCTTTTCTTTTCTTTTTCTTTCTCTCTATTGGACAGAGAAAAAAAGAAAAAAAAGAAAAAGAAAAAATAAATACAAGTGTTGCATTCTTATTGGAAGGACCACAAATACGGGTATGTTAATAAATTTTTCCACTTTGTGCTATCTTTTCCCCTTTTTGTGTGCTTTATTTTTTCTGTACCATTTTTTTTTTCTTTCTCTCTCTATTGGAGAGAGAAAAAAAGAAAAAATAAATAAATACAAGTGTTGCATTCTTATTGGAAGGACCACAAATACGGGGATCATAATAAATTTTTTCACTTTGTGCTACATTTTCCCCTTTTGTGTGTTTTTATTATTTCTGTACCATTTCTTTTCTTTTCTTTTCTTTCTCTCTTTCTATTGGAGAGAGAAAAAAATAAAAAAATAAACAATAAAAAAATACAAGTGTTGTATTCTTATTGGAAGGACCACAAATACGGGGATCATAATAAATTTTTCCACTTTGTGCTATCTTTTCCCCTTTTTGTGTGCTTTATTTTTTCTGTACCATTTCTTTTTTTTTCTCTCTCTAATGGACAGAGAAAAAAATAAAAAAAAATAAAAAAGAAATAAATACAAGTGTTGCATTCTTATTGGAAGGACCACAAATACGGGGATCATAATAAATTTTTCCACTTTGTGCTATCTTTTCCCCTTGTTGTGTGCTTTATTTTTTCTGTACAATTTCTTTTTTTTTCTTTCTCTCTCTATTGGAGAGAGAAAAAAAGAAAAAGAAAAAATAAATACAAGTGTTGCATTCTTATTGGAAGGACAACAAATACGGGGATCATAAATAAATTTTTCCACTTTGTGCTACCTTTTCCCCTTTTTGTGTGCTTTATTTTTTCTGTACCATTTCTTTTTTTTCTCTCTCTATTAAAGAGAGAAAAAAAGAAAAAATAAATAAATACAAGTGTTGCATTCTTATTGGAAGGACCACAAATACGGGGATCATAATAAATTTTTCCACTTTGTGTTATCTTTTCCCCTTTTTATGTTCTTTAATTTTTCTGTACCATTTCTTTTTTTTTTCTTTCTCTCTCTATGGGAGAGAAAAAAAAGAAAAAATAAATAAATACAAGTGTTGCATTCTTATTGGAAGGACCACAAATACGGGGATCATAAATTTTTTTTCCACTTTGTGCAATCTTTTCCCCTTTTGTGTGCTTTATTTTTTCTGTACAATTTCTTTTTTTTTTATCTCTCTATTGGACAGAGAAAAAAATAAAAAATAAAAAGAAAAATAAATAAATACAAGTGTTGCATTCTTATTGGAAGGACCACAAATACGGGGATCATAATAAATTTTTCCACTTTGTGCTATCTTTTCCCCTTTTTGTGTGCTTTATTTTTTCTGTACAATTTCTTTTTGTTTTTTTTTCTTTCTCTCTGTATTGGAGAGAAAAAAAAAGAAAAAAAAAGAAAACGAAAAAATAAATACAAGTGTTGCATTCTTATTGGAAGGACCACAAATACAGGGATTATAATAAATTTTTCCACTTTGTGTTATCTTTTCCCCTTTTTATGTTCTTTAATTTTTCTGTACCATTTCTTTTTTTTTTCTTTCTCTCTCTATGGGTGAGAAAAAAAAGAAAAAATAAATAAATACAAGTGTTGCATTCTTATTGGAAGGACCACAAATACGGGGATCATAAATTTTTTTTTCCACTTTGTGCAATCTTTTCCCCTTTTGTGTACTTTATTTTTTCTGTACCATTTCTTTTTTTTTCTTTCTCTCTCTATGGGAGAGAAACAAAAGAAAAAATAAATAAATACAAGTGTTGCATTCTTATTGGAAGGACCACAAATACGGGGATCATAAATTTTTTTTCCACTTTGTGCTATCTTTTCCCCTTTTTGTGTGCTTTATTTTTTCTGTACCATTTTTTTTTCTTTCTCTCTCTATTGGAGAGAGAAAAAAAGAAAAAATAAATAAATACAAGTGTTGCATTCTTATTGGAAGGACCACAAATACGGGGATCATAATAAATTTTTTCACTTTGTGCTACATTTTCCCCTTTTGTGTGTTTTTATTATTTCTGTACCATTTCTTTTCTTTTCTTTTCTTTCTCTCTTTCTATTGGAGAGAGAAAAAAATAAAAAAATAAACAATAAAAAAATACAAGTGTTGTATTCTTATTGGAAGGACCACAAATACGGGGATCATAATAAATTTTTCCACTTTGTGCTATCTTTTCCCCTTTTTGTGTGCTTTATTTTTTCTGTACCATTTCTTTTTTTTTCTCTCTCTAATGGAGAGAGAAAAAAATAAAAAAAAATAAAAAAGAAATAAATACAAGTGTTGCATTCTTATTGGAAGGACCACAAATACGGGGATCATAATAAATTTTTCCACTTTGTGCTATCTTTTCCCCTTTTTGTGTGCTTTATTTTTTCTGTACAATTTCTTTTTTTTTTCTTTCTCTCTGTATTGGAGAGAGAAAAAAAGAAAATGAAAAAATAAATACAAGTGTTGCATTCTTATTGGAAGGACAACAAATACGGGGATCATAAATAAATTTTTCCACTTTGTGCTACCTTTTCCCTTTTTTGTGTGCTTTATTTTTTCTGTACCATTTCTTTTTTTCTCTCTCTCTATTAAAGAGAGAAAAAAAGAAAAAATAAATAAATACAAGTGTTGCATTCTTATTGGAAGGACCACAAATACGGGGATCATAATAAATTTTTCCACTTTGTGTTATCTTTTCCCCTTTTATGTGCTTTAATTTTTCTGTACCACTTCTTTTTTTTTTCTTTCTCTCTCTATGGGAGAGAAAAAAAAGAAAAAATAAATAAATACAAGTGTTGCATTCTTATTGGAAGGACAACAAATACGGGGATCATAAATTTTTTTTCCACTTTGTGCAATCTTTTCCCCTTTTGTGTGCTTTATTTTTTCTGTACAATTTCTTTTTTTTTTATCTCTCTATTGGACAGAGAAAAAAATAAAAAATAAAAAGAAAAATAAATAAATACAAGTGTTGCATTCTTATTGGAAGGACCACAAATACGGGGATCATAATAAATTTTTCCACTTTGTGCTATCTTTTCCCCTTTTTGTGTGCTTTATTTTTTCTGTACAATTTCTTTTTGTTTTTTTTTCTTTCTCTCTGTATTGGAGAGAAAAAAAAAGAAAAAAAAAAGAAAACGAAAAAATAAATACAAGTGTTGCATTCTTATTGGAAGGACCACAAATACAGGGATTATAATAAATTTTTCCACTTTGTGTTATCTTTTCCCCTTTTTATGTTCTTTAATTTTTCTGTACCATTTCTTTTTTTTTCTTTCTCTCTCTATGGGAGAGAAAAAAAAGAAAAAATAAATAAATACAAGTGTTGCATTCTTATTGGAAGGACCACAAATACGGGGATCATAAATTTTTTTTTCCACTTTGTGCAATCTTTTCCCCTTTTGTGTGCTTTATTTTTTCTGTACCATTTCTTTTTTTTTCTTTCTCTCTCTATGGGAGAGAAACAAAAGAAAAAATAAATAAATACAAGTGTTGCATTCTTATTGGAAGGACCACAAATACGGGGATCATAAATTTTTTTTCCACTTTGTGCTATCTTTTCCCCTTTTTGTGTGCTTTATTTTTTCTGTACCATTTCTGTTTTTTCTTTCTCTCTCTATTGGAGAGAGAAAAAAAGAAAAAATAAATAAATACAAGTGTTGCCTTCTTATTGGAAGGACCACAAATACGGGGATCATAATAAATTTTTCCACTTTGTGCTATATTTTCCCCTTATTTTGTGTTTTTATTTTTTCTCTACCATTTCTTTCTTTCTTTTCTTTGCTTTCTCTCCCTCTATTGGAGAGAGAAAAAAAATACATACAAGTGTTGCATTCTTATTGGAAGGACCAAAAATACGGGGATCATAATAAATTTTTCCATTTTGTGCTGTCTTTTCCCCTTTTTGTGTGCTTTATTTTTTCTGTACCATTTTTTTTTCTTTCTCTCTCTATTGGACAAAGAAAAAAGAAAAAAGAAAAAGAAACATACATACAAGTGTTGCATTCTTATTGGAAGGACCACAAATACGGGTATGTTAATAAATTTTTCCACTTTGTGCTATCTTTTCCCTTTTTTGTGTGCTTTATTTTTTCTGTACCATTTCTTTTTTTTTCTTTCTCTCTCTATTGGAGAGAGAAAAAAAAAAAAAAAAAAAAAAAATAAATAAATACAAGTGTTGCATTCTTATTGGAAGGACCACAAATACGGGGATCATAATAAATTTTTCCTCTTTGTGCTATCTTTTCCCCTTTTTGTGTGCTTTATTTTTCTGTACCATTTCTTTTCTTTTCTTTTTCTTTCTCTCTATTGGAGAGAGAAAAAAAAAGAAAAAAAAGAAAATGAAAAAATAAATACAAGTGTTGTATTCTTATTGGAAGGACCACAAATAAAGGGATCATAATAAATTTTTTCACTTTGTGCTTTCTTTTCCCCTTTTTGTGTGCTTTATTTTTCCTGTACCATTTCTTTTTTTTTCTTTCTCTCTCTATTGGACAGAGAAAAAAATAAAAAAAAAGAAAAAGAAAAAATAAATACAAGTGTTGCATTCTTATTGGAAGGACCAAAAATACGGGGATCATAATAAATTTTTCCACTTTGTGCTATCTTTTCCCCTTTTTGTGTGCTTTATTTTTTCTGTATCATTTCTTTTTTTTTCTTTCTATCTCTATTGGAGAGAGAAAAAAAGAAAAAATAAAAGAAAATATAAATACAAGTGTTGCATTCTTATTGGAAGGACCACAAATACGGGGATCATAATAAATTTTTCCACTTTGTGCTATATTTTCCCCTTTTTGTGTGTTTTTATTTTTTGTATACCATTTCTTTTTTTTTCTTTTCTTTCTCTCTCTATTGGAGAGAAAAAAAATAAATAAATAAATACAAGTGTTGCATTCTTATTGGAAGGACCACAAATACGGGGATCATAATAAATTTTTCCACTTTGTGCTATCTTTTCCCCTTTTGTGTGCTTTATTTTTTCTGTACCATTTCTTTTTTGTTTCTGTCTCTCTATTGGAGAGAGAAAAAAAAGAAAAAAAAATACAAGTGTGCATTCTTATTGGAAGGACCACAAATACGGGGATCATAATAAATTTTTCCACTTTGTGCTATCTTTTCCCCTTTTTGTGTGCTTTATTTTTTCTGTAACATTTCTTTTTTTTTTCTCTCTCTATGGGAGCGAGAAAAAAAGAAAAAAGAAATAAATACAATTGTTGCATTATTATTGGAAGGACCACAAATACGGGGATCATAATAAAATTTTCCACTTTGTGCTACCTTTTCCCTTTTTTGTGTGCTTTATTTTTTCTGTACCATTTCTTTTTTTTCTCTCTCTATTAAAGAGAGAAAAAAAGAAAAAATTAATAAATACAAGTGTTGCATTCTTATTGGAAGGACCACAAATACGGGGATCATAATAAATTTTTCCACTTTGTGCTATATTTTCCCCTTTTTTGTGTTTTTATTTTTTCTGTACCATTTCTTTCTTTTTTTTCTTTGCTTTCTCTCCCTCTATTGGAGAGAGAGAAAAAAAATACATACAAGTGTTGCATTCTTATTGGAAGGACCACAAATATGGGGATCATAAATTGTTTTTCCATTTTGTGCTGTCTTTGCCCCTTTTGTGTGCTTTATTTTTCCTGTACCATTTTTTTCTCTCTCTCTCTATTGGACAAAGAAAAAAAGAAAAAAAAGAAAAAGTAAAATACATACAAGTGTTGCATTCTTATTGGAAGGACCACAAATACGGGTATGTTAATAAATTTTTCCACTTTGTGCTATCTTTCCCCTTTTTGTGTGCTTTATTTTTTCTGTACCATTTCTTTTTTTTCTTTCTCTCTCTCTTGGAGAGAGAAAAAAAGAAAAAAGAAAAATAAATAAATACAAGTGTTGCATTCTTATTGGAAGGACCACAAATACGGGGATCATAATAAATTTTTCCACTTTGTGCTACATTTTCCCCTTTTTGTGTGTTTTTATTATTTTTGTACCATTTCTTTTCTTTTCTTTTCTTTCTCTCTCTCTATTGGAGAGAAAAAAAATAAAAAAATAAAATAAAAAATACAAGTGTTGCATTCTTATTGGAAGGACTACAAATAAGGGGAGAATAATAAATTTTTCCACTTTGTGCTATCTTTTCCCCTTTTTGAGTGCTTTATTTTTTCTGTACCATTTTTTTTTCTTTCTCTCTATTGGAGAGAGAAAAAAAGAAAAATAAATAAATACAAGTGTTGCATTCTTATTGGAAGGACCACAAATACGGGAATCATAATAAATTTTTCCACTTTTTGCTATATTTTCCCCTTTTGTGTGTTTTTATTTTTTCTGTACCATTTCTTTTCTTTTCTTTCCTTTCTCTCTCTCTCTGGAGAGAAAAAAAATAAAAAAATAAACAATAAATAAATACAAGTGTTGCATTCTTATTGGAAGGACCACAAATACGGGGATCATAATAAATTTTTCCACTTTGTGCTATCTTTTCCCCTATTTGTGTGCTTTATTTTTTCTGTACCATTTCTTTTTTTTTCTCTCTCTCTATTGGACAGAGAAAAAAATAAAAAATAAAAAGAAAAAATAAATAAATACAAGTGTTGCATTCTTATTGGAAGGACCACAAATACGGGGATCATAATAAATTTTTCCACTTTGTGCTATCTTTTCCCCTTTTGTGTGCTTTATTTTTTCTGTACAATTTCTTTTTGTTTTTTTTTCTTTCTCTCTGTATTGGAGAGAAAAAAAAGAAAAAAAAGAAAATGAAAAAATAAATGCAAGTGTTGCATTCTTATTGGAAGGACCACAAATACAGGGATTATAATAAATTTTTCCACTTTGTGTTATCTTTTCCCCTTTTTATGTTCTTTAATTTTTCTGTACCATTTCTTTTTTTTTCTTGCTCTCTCTATGGGAGAGAAAAAAAAAAAAAAATAAATAAATACAAGTGTTGCATTCTTATTGGAAGGACCACAAATACGGGGATCATAAATTTTTTTTCCACTTTGTGCTATCTTTTCCCCTTTTGTGTGCTTTATTTTTTCTGTACCATTTCTTTTTTTTCTTTCTCTCTCTATTGGAGAGAGAAAGAAGAAAAAAGAAAATAAAAAAAATAAATACAAGTGTTGTATTCTGATAGGAAGGACCACAATTACGGGGATCATATTAAATTTTTTCACTTTGTGCTATCTCTTCCCCTTTTTGTGTGCTTTATATTTTCTGTACCATTTCTTTTTTTTCTTTTTCTTTCTCTCTCAATTGGAGAGAAAAAAAAACAAAAAACAAAATAAAAAATAAATACACTGTGTGTATTTTTATTGGAAGGACCACAAATACGGGGATAATAATAAATTTTTCCACTTTGTGCTATCTTTCCACTTTTTGTGCGCTTTATTTTTTCTGTACCATTTCTTTTTTTCTTTTTCTTTCTCTCTCAATTGGAGAGAAAAAAAAACAAAAAACAAAATAAAAAATAAATACACTGTGTGTATTCTTATTGGAAGGACCACAAATACGGGGATCATAATAAATTTTTCCTCTTTGTCCTATCTTTTCCCCTTTTTGTGTGCTTTATTTTTTCTGTACCATTTCTTTTCTTTTCTTTTTCTTTCTCTCTATTGGAGAGAGAAAAAAATAAAAACATAAAAGAAAAAATAAATACAAGTGTTGTATTCTTATTGGAAGGACCACAAATACAGGGATTATAATAAATTTTTTCACTTTGTGCTTTCTTTTCCCCTTTTTGTGTGCTTCATTTTTCCTGTACCATTTCTTTTTTTTTCTTTCTCTCTCTATTGGACAGCGAAAAAAAGAAAAAAAAGAAAAAGAAAAAATAAATACAAGTGTTGCATTCTTATTGGAAGAACCACAAATACGGGGATCATAATAAGATTTTCCACTTTGTGCTATCTTTTCCCCTTTTTGTGTGCTTTATTTTTTCTGTACCATTTTTTTTTCTTTCTCTCTCTATTGGACAAAGAAAAAAAGAAAAAGAAAAATACATACAAGTGTTGCATTCTTATTGGAAGGACCACAAATACGGGTATGTTAATAAATTTTTCCACTTTGTGCTATCTTTCCCCTTTTTGTGTGCTTTATTTTTTCTGTACCATTTCTTTTTTTTCTTTCTCTCTCTCTTGGAGAGAGAAAAAAAGAAAAAAGAAAAATAAATAAATACAAGTGTTGCATTCTAATTGGAAGGACCACAAATACGGGAATCATAATAAATTTTTCCACTTTGTGCTATATTTTCCCCTTTTGTGTGTTTTTATTTTTTCTGTACCATTTCTTTTCTTTTCTTTTCTTTTCTTTCTCTCTCTATTGGAGAGAGAAAAAAATAAAAAAATAAACAATAAATAAATACAAGTGTTGCATTCTTATTGGAAGGACCACAAATACTGGGATCATAATAAATTTTTCCACTTTGTGCTATCTTTTCCCCTTTTGTGTGCTTTATTTTTTCTGTACCATTTTTTTTTCTTTCTCTCTATTGGAGAGAGAAAAAAGAAAAATAAATAAATACAAGTGTTGCATTCTAATTGGAAGGACCACAAATACGGGAATCATAATAAATTTTTCCACTTTGTGCTATATTTTCCCCTTTTGTGTGTTTTTATTTTTTCTGTACCATTTCTTTTCTTTTCTTTTCTTTTCTTTCTCTCTCTCTATTGGAGAGAAAAAAAAATAAAAAAATAAACAATAAATAAATACAAGTGTTGCATTCTTATTGGAAGGACCACAAATACGGGGATCAGAATAAATTTTGCACTTTGTGCTATCTTTTCCCCTTTTTGTGTGCTTTATTTTTTCTGTACCATTTCTTTTTGCTTTAAATTTGTTGCATTCTTATTGGAAGGACCACAAATACGGGGATCATTTTTTTTTTTGCTATCTTTTCTCTTTATTTTTTCTGTACAATTTCTTTTTGTTTTTTTTCTTTCTCTCTGTATTGGAGAGAGATAAAAAGAAAAAAGAAAATGAAAAAATAAATACAAGTGTTGCATTCTTATTGGAAGGACCACAAATACAGGGATTATAATAAATTTTTCCACTTTGTGTTATCTTTTCCCCTTTTTATGTTCTTTAATTTTTCTGTACCATTTCTTTTTTTTTCTTTCTCTCTCTATGGGAGAGAAAAAAAAGAAAAAATAAATAAATACAAGTGTTGCATTCTTATTGGAAGGACCACAAATACGGGGATCATAAATATTTTTTCCACTTTGTGCTATCTTTTCCCCTTTTGTGTGCTTTATTTTTTCTGTACCATTTCTTTTTTTTCTTTCTCTCTCTATTGGAGAGAGAAAGAAAAAAAAAATAAAAAAAATAAATACAAGTGTTGTATTCTGATAGGAAGGACCACAATTACGGGGATCATATTAAATTTTTTCACTTTGTGCTATCTCTTCCCCTTTTTGTGTGCTTTATTTTTTCTGTACCATTTCTTTTTTTTCTTTTTCTTTCTCTCTCAATTGGAGAGAAAAAAAAACAAAAAACAAAATAAAAAATAAATACACTGTGTGTATTTTTATTGGAAGGACCACAAATACGGGGATCATACTAAATTTTTCCACTTTGTGCTATCTTTCCACTTTTTGTGCGCTTTATTTTTTCTGTACCATTTCTTTTTTTCTTTTTCTTTCTCTCTCAATTGGAGAGAAAAAAAAAACAAAAAACAAAATAAAAAATAAATACACTGTGTGTATTCTTATTGGAAGGACCACAAATACGGGGATCATAATAAATTTTTCCTCTTTGTCCTATCTTTTCCCCTTTTTGTGTGCTTTATTTTTTCTGTACCATTTCTTTTCTTTTCTTTTTCTCTCTCTATTGGAGAGAGAAAAAAATAAAAACATAAAAGAAAAAATAAATACAAGTGTTGTATTCTTATTGGAAGGACCACAAATACAGGGATTATAATAAATTTTTTCACTTTGTGCTTTCTTTTCCCCTTTTTGTGTGCTTCATTTTTCCTGTACCATTTCTTTTTTTTTCTTTCTCTCTCTATTGGACAGCGAAAAAAAGAAAAAAAAGAAAAAGAAAAAATAAATACAAGTGTTGCATTCTTATTGGAAGAACCACAAATACGGGGATCATAATAAGATTTTCCACTTTGTGCTATCTTTTCCCCTTTTTGTGTGCTTTAATTTTTCTGTACCATTTCTTTTTTTTCTTTCTCTCTCTATGGGAGAGAAAAAATGAAAAAATAAATAAATACAAGTGTTGCATTCTTATTGGAAGGACCACAAATACGGGCTTAAAATTTTTTTTTTCCACTTTGTGCCATCTTTTCCCCTTTTTGTGTGCTTTATTTTTTCTGTACCATTTCTTTTTTTTCTTTCTCTCTCTATTGGAGAGAGAAAAAAAGAAAAAAAAGAAAGAAAAAATAAATACAAGTGTTGTATTCTTATAGGAAGGACCACAATTACTGGGATCATAATAAATTTGTCTACTTTGTGCTATCTTTTCCCCTTTTTGTGTGCTTTATTTTTCTGTACCATTTCTTTTTTTTCTCTCTCTCTCTATTGGACAGAGAAAAAAAGAAAAAAAAAAGAAAAAATAAATAAATACAAGTGTTGCATTCTTATTGGAAGGACCACAAATACGGCGATCATAATAAATTTTTCCACTTTGTGCTATCTTTTCCCCTTTTGTGTGCTTTATTTTTTCTGTACCACTTCTTTTCTTTTCTTTTCTTTCTCTCTCTATTGGAGAGAGAAAAAAAAGAAAAATAAAAAAAATAAATACAAGTGTTGCATTCTTATTGGAAGGACCACAAATACAGGGATCATAATAAATTTTTCCACTTTGTGCTACATTTTCCCTTTTTTGTGTGTTTTTATTATATTTGTACCATTTCTTTTCTTTTCTTTTCTTTCTCTCTCTCTATTGGAGAGAGAAAAAAAAATACAAGTGTTGCATTCTTATTGGAAGGACCACAAATACGGGGATCATAATAAATTTTTCCACTTTGTGCTATCTTTTCCCCTTTTTGTGTGCTTTATTTTTTCTGTACAATTTCATTTTGTTTTTTTTTCTTTCTCTCTGTATTGGAGAGAAAAAAAAAGAAAAAAAAGAAAAAGAAAAAATAAAAACAAGTGTTGCATTCTTATTGGAAGGACCACAAATACAGGGATTATAATAAATTTTTCCACTTTGTGTTATCTTTTCCCCTTTTTATGTGCTTTAATTTTTCTGTACCATTTCTTTTTTTTTCTTTCTCTCTCTATGGGAGAGAAACAAAAGAAAAAATAAATAAATACAAGTGTTGCATTCTTATTGGAAGGACCACAAATACGGGGATCATAAATTTTTTTTCCACTTTGTGCTATCTTTTCCCCTTTTTGTGTGCTTTATTTTTTCTGTACCATTTCTGTTTTTTCTTTCTCTCTCTATTGGAGAGAGAAAAAAAGAAAAAATAAATAAATACAAGTGTTGCCTTCTTATTGGAAGGACCACAAATACGGGGATCATAATAAATTTTTCCACTTTGTGCTATATTTTCCCCTTATTTTGTGTTTTTATTTTTTCTCTACCATTTCTTTCTTTCTTTTCTTTGCTTTCTCTCCCTCTATTGGAGAGAGAAAAAAAAATACATACAAGTGTTGCATTCTTATTGGAAGGACCAAAAATACGGGGATCATAATAAATTTTTCCATTTTGTGCTGTCTTTTCCCCTTTTTGTGTGCTTTATTTTTTCTGTACCATTTTTTTTTCTTTCTCTCTCTATTGGACAAAAAAAAAGAAAAAAAAAAAAGAAACAAACATACAAGTGTTGCATTCTTATTGGAAGGACCACAAATACGGGTATGTTAATAAATTTTTCCACTTTGTGCTATCTTTTCCCTTTTTTGTGTGCTTTATTTTTTCTGTACCATTTCTTTTTTTTCTTTCTCTCACTATTGGAGAGAGAAAAAAAGAAAAAAAGAAAAATAAATAAATACAAGTGTTGCATTCTTATTTGAAGGACCACAAATACGGGGATCATAATAAATTTTTCCTCTTTGTGCTATCTTTTCCCCTTTTTATGTGCTTTATTTTTCACAGAGAAAAAAAAAAAAAAAATAAAAGAAAATGAAAAAATAAATACATATTCTTATTGGGGATCATAATAAATATTTTTCCACTTTGTGCTATCTTTTCCCCTTTTTGTGTGCTTTATTTTTTCTGTATCATTTCTTTTTTTTTCTTTCTATCTCTATTAGAGAGAGAAAAAAAGAAAAAATAAAAGAAAATATAAATACAAGTGTTGCATTCTTATTGGAAGGACCACAAATACGGGGATCATAATAAATTTTTCCACTTTGTGCTTTATTTTCCCCTTTTTGTGTGTTTTTATTTTTTCTATACCATTTCTTTTTTTTTCTTTTCTTTCTCTCTCTATTGGAGAGAAAAAAATAAAAAAATAAATACAAGTGTTGCATGCTTATTTGAAGGACCACAAATACGGGGATCATAATAAATTTTTCCACTTTGTGCTATCTTTCCACTTTTTGTGCGCTTTATTTTTTCTGTACCATTTCTTTTTTTCTTTTTCTTTCTCTCTCAATTGGAGAGAAAAAAAAACAAAAAACAAAATAAAAAATAAATACACTGTGTGTATTTTTATTGGAAGGACCACAAATACGGGGATCATAATAAATTTTTCCACTTTGTGCTATCTTTTCCCCTTTTTGTGTGCTTTAATTTTTCTGTACCATTTCTTTTTTTTC
Organism: Gastrolobium bilobum; assembly: GCF_033153095.1. Classification (NCBI taxonomy): domain Eukaryota; kingdom Viridiplantae; phylum Streptophyta; class Magnoliopsida; order Fabales; family Fabaceae; genus Gastrolobium; species Gastrolobium bilobum. Next base: position 9,040 of record NW_026896425.1, on the reverse strand, counting down.
TTTCTCTCTCTATGGGAGAGAAAAAATGAAAAAATAAATAAATACAAGTGTTGCATTCTTATTGGAAGGACCACAAATACGGGCTTAAAATTTTTTTTTTCCACTTTGTGCCATCTTTTCCCCTTTTTGTGTGCTTTATTTTTTCTGTACCATTTCTTTTTTTTCTTTCTCTCTCTATTGGAGAGAGAAAAAAAAAAAAAAGAAAAAAAAATAAATACAAGTGTTGTATTCTTATAGGAAGGACCACAATTACTGGGATCATAATAAATTTGTCTACTTTGTGCTATCTTTTCCCCTTTTTGTGTGCTTTATTTTTCTGTACCATTTTTTTTTTCTCTCTCTCTCTATTGGACAGAGAAAAAAAGAAAAAAAAAAGAAAAAATAAATAAATACAAGTGTTGCATTCTTATTGGAAGGACCACAAATACGGCGATCATAATAAATTTTTCCACTTTGTGCTATCTTTTCCCCTTTTGTGTGCTTTATTTTTTCTGTACCACTTCTTTTCTTTTCTTTTCTTTCTCTCTCTATTGGAGAGAGAAAAAAAATAAAAAAAATAAAAAAAATAAATACAAGTGTTGCATTCTTATTGGAAGGACCACAAATACAGGGATCATAATAAATTTTTCCACTTTGTGCTACATTTTCCCTTTTTTGTGTGTTTTTATTATATTTGTACCATTTCTTTTCTTTTCTTTTCTTTCTCTCTCTCTATTGGAGAGAGAAAAAAAAATACAAGTGTTGCATTCTTATTGGAAGGACCACAAATACGGGGATCATAATAAATTTTTCCACTTTGTGCTATCTTTTCCCCTTTTTGTGTGCTTTATTTTTTCTGTACAATTTCATTTTGTTTTTTTTTCTTTCTCTCTGTATTGGAGAGAAAAAAAAAGAAAAAAAAGAAAAAGAAAAAATAAAAACAAGTGTTGCATTCTTATTGGAAGGACCACAAATACAGGGATTATAATAAATTTTTCCACTTTGTGTTATCTTTTCCCCTTTTTATGTTCTTTAATTTTTCTGTACCATTTCTTTTTTTTTCTTTCTCTCTCTATGGGAGAGAAAAAAAAAAAAAAATAAATAAATACAAGTGTTGCATTCTTATTGGAAGGACCACAAATACGGGGATCATAAATATTTTTTCCACTTTGTGCTATCTTTTCCCCTTTTGTGTGCTTTATTTTTTCTGTACCATTTCTTTTTTTTCTTTCTCTCTCTATTGCAAGTGTTGTATTCTGATAGGAAGGACCACAATTACGGGGATCATATTAAATTTTTTCACTTTGTGCTATCTCTTCCCCTTTTTGTGTGCTTTATTTTTTCTGTACCATTTCTTTTTTTTCTTTCTCTCTCTATTGGAGAGAGAAACAAAGAAAAATAAATAAATACAAGTGTTGCATTCTTATTGGAAGGACCACAAATACGGGGATCATAATAAATTTTTCCACTTTGTGCTATCTTTTCCCCTTTTTGTGTGCTTTATTTTTCTGTACCATTTCTTTTCTTTTTTTTTCCTGTCTCTCTATTGGAGAGAAAAAAAATGAAAAAATAAATAAATACAAGTGTTGCATTCTTATTGGAAGGACCACAAAATACGGGCTTAAAATTTTTTTTTTCCACTTTGTGCCATCTTTTCAAGTGTGCTTTATTTTTTCTGCATTTTTTTCTTCTCTCTATTGGAGAGAAAAAAAAGAAAAAAAGAAAAAATAAATAAATACAAGTGTTGCATTCTTATTGGAAGGACCACAAATACGGGGATCATAATAAAATTTTCCACTTTGTGCTATCTTTTCCCCTTTTTGTGTGCTTTATTTTTCTGTACCATTTCTTTTCTTTTCTTTTCTTTTCTTTCTCTCTCTCTCTCTATTGGAGAGAGGAAAAAATAAAAAAATAAAAAACAAATAAATACAAGTGTTGCATTCTTATTGGAAGGACCACAAATACGGGGATCATAATAAATTTTTCCACTTTGTGCTATCTTTTCCCCTTTTTGTGTGCTTTATTTTTCTGTACCATTTCTTTTTTTGTCTCTTTCTCTATTGGAGAGAAAAAATACATAAATAAATAAATACAAGTGTTGCATTCTTATTGGAAGGACCACAACTACGGGGATCATAATAAATTTTTCCACTTTGTGCTAAAAAAAAATAAAAAAAAAAATAAAAAAAAATAAATACAAGTGTTGCATTCTTATTGGAAGGACCACAAATACGGGGATCATAATAAATTTTTCCACTTTGTGCTATATTTTCCCCTTGTGTGTGTTTTTATTTTTTCTGTACCATTTCTTTCTTTTTTTTCTCTCTGTATTGGAGAGAGAAAAAAAATACATACAAGTGTTGCATTCTTATTGGAAGGACCACAAATATGGGGATCATAAATTTTTTTTCCATTTTGTGCTGTCTTTTCCCCTTTTGTGTGCTTTATTTTTTCTGTACCATTTTTTTTTCTTTCTCTCTCTATTGGACAAAGAAAAAAGAAAAAAAAAAAAAGAAAAATACATACAAGTGTTGCATTCTTATTGGAAGGACCACAAATACGGGTACGTTAATAAATTTTTCCACTTTGTGCTATCTTTCCCCTTTTTGTGTGCTTTATTTTTTCTGTACCATTTCTTTTTTTTCTTTCTCTCTCTATTGGAGAGAGAAAAAAAGAAAAAAGAAAAAATAAATAAATACAAGTGTTGCATTCTTATTGGAAGGACCACAAATACGGGGATCATAATAAATTTTTCCACTTTGTGCTACATTTTCCCCTTTTTGTGTGTTTTTATTATTTTTGTACCATTTCTTTTCTTTTCTTTTCTTTCTCTCTCTCTATTGGAGAGAGAAAAAAATAAAAAAATAAAAAAATAAATACAAGTGTTGCATTCTTATTGGAAGGACCACAAATACGGGTATGTTAATAAATTTTTCCACTTTGTGCTATCTTTTCCCTTTTTTGTGTGCTTTATTTTTTCTGTACCATTTCTTTTTTTTCTTTCTCTCACTATTGGAGAGAGAAAAAGAAAAAAAGAAAAATAAATAAATACAAGTGTTGCATTCTTATTGGAAGGACCACAAATACGGGGATCATAATAAATTTTCCCTCTTTGTGCTATCTTTTCCCCTTTTTGTGTGCTTTATTTTTCTGTACCATTTCTTTTCTTTTTTTTTTTCTTTCTCTCTCTATTGGAGAGAAAAAAAAAGAAAAAAAAAAAAAAAAATGAAAAAATAAATACAAGTGTTGTATTCTTATTGGAAGGACCACAAATAAAGGGATCATAATAAATTTTTTCACTTTGTGCTTTCTTTTCCCCTTTTTGTGTGCTTTATTTTTCCTGTACCATTTCTTTTTTTTTCTTTCTCTCTCTATTGGACAGAGAAAAAAAAAAAAAAAAAAAAATAAATACAAGTGTTGCATTCTTATTGGAAGGACCAAAAATACGGGGATCATAATAAATTTTTCCACTTTGTGCTATCTTTTCCCTTTTTTGTGTGTTTTTATTATTTTTGTACCATTTCTTTTCTTTTCTTTTCTTTTCTTTCTCTCTCTCTATTGGAGAGAGAAAAAAAAAAAATACAAGTGTTGCATTCTTATTGGAAGGACCACAAATACGGGGATCATAATAAATTTTTCCACTTTGTGCTATCTTTTCCCCTTTTTGTGTGCTTTATTTTTTCTGTACAATTTCATTTTGTTTTTTTTTCTTTCTCTCTGTATTGGAGAGAAAAAAAAATAAAAAAAAGAAAATGAAAAAATAAAAACAAGTGTTGCATTCTTATTGGAAGGACCACAAATACAGGGATTATAATAAATTTTTCCACTTTGTGTTATCTTTTCCCCTTTTTATGTGCTTTAATTTTTCTGTACCATTTCTTTTTTTTTTCTTTCTCTCTCTATGGGAGAGAAACAAAAGAAAAAATAAATAAATACAAGTGTTGCATTCTTATTGGAAGGACCACAAATACGGGGATCATAAATTTTTTTTCCACTTTGTGCTATCTTTTCCCCTTTTTGTGTGCTTTATTTTTTCTGTACCATTTATGTTTTTTCTTTCTCTATCTATTGGGAGAGAGAAAAAAAGAAAAAATAAATAAATACAAGTGTTGCCTTCTTATTGGAAGGACCACAAATACGGGGATCATAATAAATTTTTCCACTTTGTGCTATATTTTCCCCTTATTTTGTGTTTTTATTTTTTCTCTACCATTTCTTTCTTTCTTTTTTTGCTTTCTCTCCCTCTATTGGAGAGAGAAAAAAAAATACATACAAGTGTTGCATTCTTATTGGAAGGACCAAAAATACGGGGATCATAATAAATTTTTCCATTTTGTGCTGTCTTTTCCCCTTTTTGTGTGCTTTATTTTTTCTGTACCATTTTTTTTTCTTTCTCTCTCTATTGGACAAAAAAAAGAAAAAAAAAAAGAAACAAACATACAAGTGTTGCATTCTTATTGGAAGGACCACAAATACGGGTATGTTAATAAATTTTTCCACTTTGTGCTATCTTTTCCCTTTTTTGTGTGCTTTATTTTTTCTGTACCATTTCTTTTTTTTCTTTCTCTCTCTATTGGAGAGAGAAAAAAAGAAAAAAAGAAAAAATAATATATACTTGTGTTGCATTCTTATTGGAAGGACCACAAATACGGGGATCATAATAAATTTTTCCTCTTTGTGCTATCTTTTCCCCTTTTTGTGTGCTTTATTTTCTGTACCATTTTTTTTCTTTTTTTTTTCTTTCTCTCTATTGGAGAGAAAAAAAAAGAAAAAAATAAAAGAAAATGAAAAAATAAATACAAGTGTTGTATTCTTATTGGAAGGACCACAAATAAAGGGATCATAATAAATTTTTTCACTTTGTGCTTTCTTTTCCCCTTTTTGTGTGCTTTATTTTTCCTGTACCATTTCTTTTTTTTTTCTTTCTCTCTCTATGGGAATGAGAAAAAAAGAAAAAAAAGAAAAAAGAAATAAATACAATTGTTGCATTATTATTGGAAGGACCACAAATACGGGGATCATAATAAAATTTTCCACTTTGTGCTTTTCCCCTTTTTGTGTGTTTTTATTTTTCTGTACCAATTTTTTTCGTTTTTTTTCTTTCCCTCTCTATTGGACAGAGAAAAAAAGAAAAAATAAATAAATACAAGTGTTGCATTCTTATTGGAAGGACCACAAATACGGGGATCATAATAAATTTTTCCACTTTGTGCTATATTTTCCCCTTTTTTGTGTTTTTATTTTTTCTGTACCATTTCTTTCTTTTTTTTCTTTGCTTTCTCTCCCTCTATTGGAGAGAGAGAAAAAAATACATACAAGTGTTGCATTCTTATTGGAAGGACCACAAATATGGGGATCATAAATTTTTTTTCCATTTTGTGCTGTCTTTTCCCCTTTTGTGTGCTTTATTTTTTCTGTACCATTTTTTTTTCTTTCTCTCTCTATTGGACAAAAAAAAAAGAAAAAAAAAAAAAAAAGAAAAATACATACAAGTGTTGCATTCTTATTGGAAGGACCACAAATACGGGTACGTTAATAAATTTTTCCACTTTGTGCTATCTTTCCCCTTTTTGTGTGCTTTATTTTTTCTGTACCATTTCTTTTTTTTCTTTCTCTCTCTCTATTGGAGAGAGAAAAAAGAAAAAATAAATAAATACAAGTGTTGCATTCTTATTGGAAGGACCACAAATACGGGGATCATAATAAATTTTTCCACTTTGTGCTACATTTTCCCCTTTTTGTGTGTTTTTATTATTTTTGTACCATTTCTTTTCTTTTCTTTTCTTTCTCTCTCTCTCTATTGGAGAGAGAAAAAAATAAAAAAATAAAAAAATAAATACAAGTGTTGCATTCTTATTGGAAGGACCACAAATACGGGTATGTTAATAAATTTTTCCACTTTGTGCTATCTTTTCCCTTTTTTGTGTGCTTTATTTTTTCTGTACCATTTCTTTTTTTTCTTTCTCTCACTATTGGAGAGAGAAAAAAAGAAAAAAAGAAAAATAAATAAATACAAGTGTTGCATTCTTATTGGAAGGACCACAAATACGGGGATCATAATAAATTTTCCCTCTTTGTGCTATCTTTTCCCCTTTTTGTGTGCTTTATTTTTCTGTACCATTTCTTTTCTTTTCTTTTTTTCTTTCTCTCTATTGGAGAGAAAAAAAAAGAAAAAAAAAAAAGAAAATGAAAAAATAAATATAAGTGTTGTATTCTTATTGGAAGGACCACAAATAAAGGGATCATAATAAATTTTTTCACTTTGTGCTTTCTTTCCCCTTTTTGTGTGCTTTATTTTTCCTGTACCATTTCTTTTTTTTTCTCTCTCTATTGGACAGAGAAAAAAAGAAAAAAAAAGAAAAAGAAAAAATAAATACAAGTGTTGCATTCTTATTGGAAGGACCAAAAATACGGGGATCATAATAAATTTTTCCACTTTGTGCTATCTTTTCCCTTTTTTGTGTGTTTTTATTATTTTTGTACCATTTCTTTTCTTTTCTTTTCTTTCTCTCTCTCTATTGGAGAGAGAAAAAAAAAATACAAGTGTTGCATTCTTATTGGAAGGACCACAAATACGGGGATCATAATAAATTTTTCCACTTTGTGCTATCTTTTCCCCTTTTTGTGTGCTTTATTTTTTCTGTACAATTTCATTTTGTTTTTTTTTCTTTCTCTCTATATTGGAGAGAAAAAAAAGAAAAAAAAGAAAATGAAAAAATAAAAACAAGTGTTGCATTCTTATTGGAAGGACCACAAATACAGGGATTATATTAAATTTTTCCACTTTGTGTTATGTTTTCCCCTTTTTATGTGCTTTAATTTTTCTGTACCATTTCTTTTTTTTTTCTTTCTCTCTCTATGGGAGAGAAACAAAAGAAAAAATAAATAAATACAAGTGTTGCATTCTTATTGGAAGGACCACAAATACGGGGATCATAATAAATTTTTCCACTTTGTGCTATATTTTCCCCTTATTTTGTGTTTTTATTTTTTCTCTACCATTTCTTTCTTTCTTTCTCTCACTATTGGACAAAAAAAAAAGAAAAAAAGAAAAAGAAACAAACATACAAGTGTTGCATTCTTATTGGAAGGACCACAAATACGGGTATGTTAATAAATTTTTCCACTTTGTGCTATCTTTTCCCTTTTTTTGTGCTTTATTTTTTCTGTACCATTTCTTTTTTTTCTTTCTCTCACTATTGGAGAGAGAAAAAAAGAAAAAAAGAAAAAAAAAATACAAGTGTTGCATTCTTATTGGAAGGACCACAAATACGGGGATCATAATAAATTTTTCCTCTTTGTGCTATCTTTTCCCCTTTTTGTGTGCTTTATTTTTCTGTACCATTTCTTTTCTTTTCTTTTTCTTTCTCTCTATTGGAGAGAAAAAAAAAGAAAAAAATAAAAGAAAATGAAAAAATAAATACAAGTGTTGTTTTCTTATTGGAAGGACCACAAATAAAGGGATCATAATAAATTTTTTCACTTTGTGCTTTCTTTTCCCCTTTTTGTGTGCTTTATTTTTCCTGTACCATTTCTTTTTTTTTTCTTTCTCTCTCTATTGGAATGAGAAAAAAAGAAAAAAAAGAAAAAGAAAAAATAAATACAAGTGTTGCATTCTTATTGGAAGGACCAAAAATACGGGGATCATAATAAATTTTTCCACTTTGTGCTATCTTTTCCCCTTTTTGTGTGCTTTATTTTTTCTGTATCATTTCTTTTTTTTTCTTTCTATCTCTATTGGAGAGAGAAAAAAAGAAAAAATAAAAGAAAATATAAATACAAGTGTTGCATTCTTATTGGAAGGACCACAAATACGGGGATCATAATAAATTTTTCCACTTTGTGCTTTATTTTTCCCTTTTTGTGTGTTTTTATTTTTTCTATACCATTTCTTTTTTTTTCTTTTCTTTCTCTCTCTATTGGAGAGAAAAAAAATAAATAAATAAATACAAGTGTTGCATGCTTATTGGAAGGACCACAAATACGGGGATCATAATAAATTTTTCCACTTTGTGCTATCTTTCCCCTTTTGTGTGCTTTATTTTTTCTGTACCATTTCTTTTTTTTTTCTGTCTCTCTATTGGAGAGAGAAAAAAAAAGAAAAAAAAATACAAGTGTGCATTCTTATTGGAAGGACCACAAAAACGGGGATCATAATAAATTTTTTCACTTTGTGCTATATTTTCCCCTTTTTTGTGTTTTTATTTTTTCTGTACCATTTCTTTCTTTTTTTTCTTTGCTTTCTCTCCCTCTATTGGAGAGAGAGAAAAAAATACATACAAGTGTTGCATTCTTATTGGAAGGACCACAAATATGGGGATCATAAATTTTTTTTCCATTTTGTGCTGTCTTTTCCCCTTTTGTGTGCTTTATTTTTTCTGTACCATTTTTTTTTCTTTCTCTCTCTATTGGACAAAAAAAAAAGAAAAAAAAAAGAAAAAGAAAAATACATACAAGTGTTGCATTCTTATTGGAAGGACCACAAATACGGGTACGTTAATAAATTTTTCCACTTTGTGCTATCTTTCCCCTTTTTGTGTGCTTTATTTTTTCTGTACCATTTCTTTTTTTTTCTTTCTCTCTCTATTGGAGAGAGAAAAAAAGAAAAAAGAAAAAATAAATAAATACAAGTGTTGCATTCTTATTGGAAGGACCACAAATACGGGGATCATAATAAATTTTTCCACTTTGTGCTACATTTTCCCCTTTTTGTGTGTTTTTATTATTTTTGTACCATTTCTTTTCTTTTCTTTTCTTTCTCTCTCTATTGGAGAGAGAAAAAAATAAAAAAATAAAAAAATAAATACAAGTGATGCATTCTTATTGGAAGGACCACAAATACGGGTATGTTAATAAATTTTTCCACTTTGTGCTATCTTTTCCCTTTTTTGTGTGCTTTATTTTTTCTGTACCATTTCTTTTTTTTTCTTTCTCTCTATTGGAGAGAGAAAAAAAGAAAAAAAAAAAAAATAAATACAAGTGTTGCATTCTTATTGGAAGGACCACAAATACGGGGATCATAATAAATTTTCCCTCTTTGTGCTATCTTTTCCCCTTTTTG
>NW_026896424.1:0-22195 GCF_033153095.1 Gastrolobium bilobum | reverse complement strand
ATGTCTGGTTTTCGCTCCTTAATACCTTAAACTTTCAATTTAACATTATTCGACTATAACACATATATCAAATAATAAATTCCAATTTAACCCTTAAAACGATACATAATCGTCACATCATTTATGATATTTGAAATAAAACATATAATTTGGAATTAAATCAACTCAGATATTTTCAAGAAATTTATCATACTTTAATTCCAAAATGCAAATATTTTGCAAACACAGAGAATTTAAGATTCCACATTTTGCATTCTCAAAGTTATTTTTCTTTCATGCAAAAACACAATTATTATGTATTGTTTCCAACATTGCAGTCAACACATGTTCATAAAAAATGCACATATATATTAATCACGTATTCAATATAAAATGCCATCTAATTCACTACTTTCCAAATGTCATTTTTTCTCTCTCATAATAATAGCCCCACTACAAATTCAATTAATGCCAATAAATTAATGCATCAATTCATGCATACAAAACTGACCCTTTGCAGTTCCTTTTTTTTTATGTGCAATCATGGATTTAATTGCAATGCACCCTTTATACATGGTATGAGTCCATGAATCAACGGAGACATTTTGGTCTGACTCTCAAGATCAACCATTCGGTGCAACATTTCGTGCCACAGTAATGGCTATCAATTTTTATTTTATTTTTTCACAAACCAAAACACAACATACAGTGTCTAATGGCATCCGAAAGCTGTAATGCATCAAGTAATACATGATATCTATTGAGAAAGAAACTTCATATGGTTTCACTTGCAAAAGACATCCACGGTTCACACACAGTGCATTTGATAAGCAATCGCATATCAATTATAAACATTAATTCAAGCATCAACATGACACATTCTATTTAAAATACAATGTAGCACGATAAACGAGAAACAAATGATATATATGAAAGCCAAAATCCACACAGGACTTTAGAACAATAACATATATATTACGTAATAGAAGATGTATATATATGTAGAAGACAAATCACGAAAACTAACAAATATCATATTAGAACAATATTCACGAAGTAGTTTTCAAATATCAAGGCAAGGTTTTGGTTTTATACATACTTCCGTATTCAAAAGCAAACCGTACTGTAGTATATATCAAAACCAATATGAAGGCACGACCATCGATAAATTACTTTTCAAAATCAATATGAAAAACCAATATTATAATAATCTTTATACAAAAAATCGAGAGTACAGTGTGAAAATGCTAATTTATTGTGTGATTAATCTGTGTGATTAATCATAGTATAATTTCTGTTTGCATGAATAATATGTGAATGGTATCACTTTTCTATGACTGGAAATATGTGTCTTTAGATTTCCAATTGATATATAATATTATATCTTATGCGACGTTATATTTCATTAATCTGTGTTTTTGAAGATCGAAATTTACCGCAATGCAATTAATCTGATTTTGACATTTCCATCGTTGTTTCGTACAACGTGCATAGAAATTGGTTTCTTTTCTAATTGCTGTTACGGTTTCATGCTTTCTTTGATATATATTATCATGTTTTATGTTGGATTCTATCATTGTAAATACTGTTTCAGAATTTCATGAATTGAATGTGCATGATCGTGGAATATATATACTTATATTATGTCTCGGCTTAATTTGAGAACGTATCGGTTTCTTGTAATAACCGATTGTTTTTTGTCACAACAACTAATGTTTTGATTTTGCATGGAAAGATGTACTGTTAGTTTCCATTTCTTTGAGAACATCGAAATGTCATGGTTGGAACCGTAAGCATCGGTTGGTAATATCATGATTATTGGAATGATAATGTTCCGCTATATACCCATAGACTCATGAATTGCATTGAATTTTGTAATCATGAATTGTGAAAGTGCTTCACATTGGGTTTCTCGATCTTCGTGTTCATAATGGTTTTGAATAGCCTTTGTAGTTTTAATGCACTGTTACGGTCTTTCTTTCCAGTTTATTGTTGTTGAATATATGATTTTTGAAACCATGAGTGAAATTCATGGAAGTAAACATATCGATGCTTTGTATATTGAGGCACTCGAATTAAAATTACAGAGGACCATAATGAAAAATTGAAAGGTTTCCATTGATTGGTTATGATTTTTGAATTAATGCCTACATATAATTTTGGGTTTGTGGCCTTTGATTGTATATATATGACTAATTATATGCATGCCTTTATTCTAAAAGAATTGTTTCGTGTAAGACAACCATGCCATGTGACGAATCTGGTTTGATGGTTGATGGTCTTTCCAATTATATTAAGTCTTTTGTAAAATGGCTTTATATATTTATAAGCATGGTACCAAAAATTGATATATGACCTTTTGGTTTGATGTGCTTATTTTGATGCTGGTTCAATGAGAAATGCAGTGAAATTTGATTGCATTTAATGGTATAGTATGATAAATGAGAAATACATATGACATGAATATTTTGTTATATTAATTATTATGTGTGAAATGTTATGCATTTATTGGCATTCAATTGTCTTAAGATTGTTATTGAAGACAGTGGGTGATGTTAAATCACTGAGAGGTTTGAACCCATGTATAAAGCAGAGGAGGAGGTAGATGATCAGAATTATCACTGTGCAATTATAAACAATTAAAAAAAACAGACTTACTTGTCAGGTATTAGAGAAAGACAGAATGATGAATCAGATATGCAAAATCAGAAGGATAAAATTCGAGCCCACAGAACGTGTCTCCTTAAGACAATTTGTCCCCTCACTGATGCCTAAGGTAGATGGACACTTGTCTCCCAGGATAGAACGGATTTCGTCTGAAGAGTGGCGGCACTACCAGTCAACAGCCCAAACGAACACAACAAAATGCCAGAGGAAACTACACCGGAGTATGAAAAGGAACATGCAAAACCGGAAGGAGAAAAATTCCGGCAGAGTTTCAGTGCAGAAAAATTGGATCCATTTTATGAAGGTGTCAGTGTCTATTTATAGACAACGTAAAGTCACGTTCCAAAAGGCACCTATTCGATGACGAAACAACACATCCGTTGGACACGAAAAGACACATTCGTTCGACACGAAAAGACACATTCGTTCAACACGAAAAGACACCCATTCAAGGATGAAACAACATGTCCGTTAGGATGAAACAACATGTCCATTAGGATGAAACAACACATCGTCTAGGATGAAAGGATACATCTGTTTGTCGACGAAAAGGCACACCTTTTCACTACCAAACTTCTTATTCATAACCAATAGATTGTCTATACATTTTATATATATATATATATATAGAAATTCCAACATAATTTAAAGAGAAGAAAATAAATAAAAAAATGGATTTGAAAAATTTCTTAATAAGATTGAAGTTTAATTACGCTGTTTGTGTTACTTTATTTAGGGAATAGGAGAGATGCTAGACTACTGTTCTGTTGATCGAAGATCAGAGTCAGATCCTCAGAGCACCTAATGTTGTGATTTGACAAGAGAGCTTTATTGGTTATTAATTGCGCACTTCTTCTTTTTTTTGCTTCCTTGCTTCTCTCCTGAGCTCCTACCTTTCTCTCTCTCTCTCTCTCTCTCTCTACGTGTCTCTCTCTTTCACTTTCTCAAAATCTTGGCTTCTTAGGGAATTTTGAAGCTTTTTTTGTTTCCAAAAAATGATAGTGTTATTATATTAAAACTATCTAGCTGTGCTGTGTAGCACTGTATCATTCATTCACCTATTCTGTAGTCTATAATCCTTGTATCTTTTCCCCCAAAGAGAGTCATTGCTACTGATATCGATGTATTCTCTTGTTTACTCGTACATATATGTTTTCATTGTTTAATTTTAATTTTCACTGGCATCTAGCTTAAACGTAAAAAATGTAATTTAATTGGGCGGGATTTAATTTAATTTCACTCACTCATTCCTCTCTTTCTTCTCCCTCTCTCTTCTCCACCAAAGAAAAACCCTAAGCCCCCTCTTCTCTTCTCTTCTCACCCTTCAATCAAATCACAAAAATGGTTGGTTACCTTTTCTTTTCGTTATCTTCTCTTCCTTCTAAACAAACGATTCATTGAATCTGACTTGAATGAATGTTCTTCTTCAAGTTTTCTTTCTTTTTTTCAATCAAATCACAAAAATGGTGGTTACCTTTGGCCGATGCTCAGCTCAACTCACAATAACAATACTGTTGAAGATCTTGTTCAACAAGATAAGCTACCAACTACAAGCAGCAGCTCAACTCACAGGAAAGGAACTTTCTTTCGCCTCTGCTTTCATTTCATTTAATTGGTTCTTCCATTTATTTTAAGTGTGTTATTGCGTTTTTTTTCTTTTCTTTTTTTTTTGTTTCAGCGACCATAAAACATGTATTTCTTTTTGTATTTGTAGCTCAGCTCAAAAAAGACACTGAACAGAGGCATTTCTGAGCTAGTCCTCTTGATGGCCCCCGACATTGAGCCTCTTGAGTTGAGATTCTTCTCAATAATCTTCCTTTACTTGCTGCTGAATGCTGAGGATAAGGTAACTTCCCCTCCATACCATGCCATACCTTTATTTTTTCTTAAATCCTCATTATTAATACTGTACGTGTCATGTATGTATATTTGTTTGTGCTCTATGATGGTTCATTCATTGTATCTGTCTGTATTATTACTTTTGTTTGTAGTGTTAAGTTTCTTATATATAACTGAATGAATCTTAGAAGCTCTGTTTCGGTTCACTCAGTATTATTACTTTTTGCCTCTGATTTTAAAAACATGCATGTATATAAGAGGAGGTTAATTAATAGTTGTTTAAGTTTAGTGTGTGATTAATTTAAAGAGAAGAAAATAAATAAATAAATGAATTTGAAAAATTTCTTAATAAGATTGAAGTTTAATTGCGCTGTTTGTGTTACTTTATTTGGGGAATAGGAGAGATGCTAGACTACTGTTCTGTTGATCAGAGATCAGAGTCAGATCCTCAGAGCACCTAATTTGTGATTTGACAAGAGAGCTTTATTTGGTTCCTTGCATCTCTCCTAGGCTTTTCCACTTCCTACCTTTCTATACGTGTCTCTCTCTTTCACCTTTCTCAAAAACTTGGCTTCTTATGGAATTTTGAATCTTTTTTCTTTCCAAAAATAATAGTGTGATATTATCAAATTGTTAATAAAGATTGAAGATGAAGAATATTATTATTATTTTTTTTAAATTCTAAACATATTAAATAGTATATCATTTTTTTTTTAATTTTAAACAATTGTAGTTAAAATCCCTGCTGCTATGACTCCATTGATTATTATATTAAAACTATCTAGCTGTGCTGTGTAGCCCTGTATCATTCATTCACCTATTCTGTAGTTTATAATCTCTGGTGTCATGCATAGTCTTTCGCTTTTTCCCTACAGAGAGAGTCCCTTGCTCCTGATATCGATGTATTCTCTTGTTTATAAGGATGGTAGTATGAGATTAAAGTTTATTTGGGGAATAGGAGAGAGATACTACTGTTCTGTTGATCAGAGATCAGAGCCATTAATTGCTTTTGTCAGTCCTCATTTCACCTAATGTGAAAGTTGTGATTTGACAAGAGAGCTTGCTTTTATTTTTTTGCGTCCACTCTTCTCTCTTGAGCTTTTCCGCTTCCTACCTTTCTATCTCTACGTGTCTCTCTCTTTCACCTTTCTCAAAAACTTATTGCTGCGATCTGTCCATTCTCTCTCACTTTACATTATCTTTGGACTCTCATTTCACTTCCATAGATCCATTGTCTTCAGTTCACCGAAACCGCCACCACCTACCCCATTATATTACAGATCAGAACCACTCTCTTCTTTGCATGTGCACCCAACAAACAACTAGTGTTTTTTTACATGATAATGATGAGGCGTTTCAAAATAGTGTTTATGTTATTGTGTTCTCAAAACATCTACAGAGAAAATAGTAAACACTATTTTCTCTGGAAATGTTTTAGGAGGTAATAATGGAGCGGAGCAGAACCAAATATACCAAGGTCCTGCCAGTGTTCTGTGGTGTAGATCCCTCAGAAGTATTTCATCAAACAACTGAAGTAGTCACCTCTCTGGTAAGTAAGTACCTCTTCTTCATTCTGTATTATGTTATGATTGTGGGGACACAACCAATAGAACTCTAAGATTGTCTTCTCTCAATCTTCTTTGCATTTCTGTTTTTTTTTTTTTTGGGGGGGGGGGGGGGAGGGGTAAATAATGTTCATTGCATTTTAATCCTCGTTTAAGCGTCTGTTGAATTTTTTCTAAATGGTGGTATCAATAACCAAGGTTTCTTTAAAGTCATCTAGATTAAGGTCTCTGTAAATGCTTCTTCTCAAGCTTTCTTCTTTTACTCTTGTTTAAAAGATGTTAGCATTTAGTAAAGCCAAATTTTTAATAAATATTATTATGATTATATTTATTTTAGTGTGAATCGCGGGTTTTTTTATTAAATTAATCAAAGTAATTAGTCAAACTATAATGAATTATATATATATATATATTGTGATGAATTTTTTCTCAACCCAATCATGTCTCATATTTTTAATAATTAAAATGAATTTTATTTCCTTAAAATTAGAATATATATTTCTCAGCTGTCCATCCACACATATATTTTTTAATATGTATATACATTAGCTAATATAAATTAGTAAATATAATAAATTTTAAGAGTAGCTAAATTAGAACTTCAGAGGGACGGAAATAACTTACGGTCATCATAGTTTTGCCGCCAAAAAATATAAATTAAAAATTTTCTTTCTCTCTTTTCACTATTTTAAGGTTTTCTTAGGGTTTCTTTCTCTGTTTTCTTAAGGTTTTCTTAGGGTTTCTTTCTCTGTTTTCACTCCTTCTTAAAGTTTTCTTGGTTTCTTTGGGTTTCCTAGTTTCTTTCTCTTGTTCTTGCTTGTTTCTTTCTCTTGTTCTTGGATTGTTTTATCAAGACAATGGAATTGGTGAATATGGGAGATGGGATGCAAGTAGATGATGACCCAACCAGCCTGTATTGTTTGGCAACACTCCTACAAAGGTTTCAATACCTAGGTATGTTACTTCTGCCCTTTCTTTTCTTCTCTTTTCTTTTCTTTTTTTCTTGAAAATGTTTGATTATGTGCTGATGTTTCTTGCTTGAAAAGATTGAGTATGTGGGTTTCTTGCTGATATTTCTTGCTGATATTCGACTGTGTTCTTTTTTCTTTTCTTGAAAATACAGTATGTTTCTTTTTTTTTCTTGAAAATAGAAGATTGAGGGTGTGGCTTGTCAACAGTTGCTTGTCAATACCATATGAAATATATGTTTCTTTCTTTCTTTTTCTTTATTATTCTGGCAATATTGAGGGTGCGGCTTTTCCATTATGTTCTTGCGTTTCTTTTCTTTTGATTTCGTTTTTCTTTTCTTTTTTCTTTTCTTCCAAATACAGCATGTTTCTTTTTTTTCTTGAAAATAGAAGATTGAGGGTGTGGCTTGTCAACAGTTCCTTGTCAATACCATACGAAATATATATGTTTCTTTCTTTCTTTTTCTTTATTATTCTGGCAATATTGAGGGTGTGGCTTTTCCATTATGTTCTTGCTTTTCTTTTCTTTTGATTTCGTTTCTTTCTTTTTCTTGATAACTGTGGATGTTCGATTGTATGCTTTTGTTTCTGTCTGCCCAGACATCATATTCTTGCTGATATTTCTTGCTGATATTCGACTGTGTTCTTTTTTCTTTTCTTTTTTCTTTTCTTGAAAATACAGTATGTTTCTTTTTTTTCTTGAAAATAGAAGATTGAGGGTGTGGCTTTTCAACAGTTGCCTTTCAATACCATACGAAATATATATGTTTCTTTCTTTCTTTTTCTTTATTATTCTGGCAATATTGAGGGTGTGGCTTTTCCATTATGTTCTTGCTTTTCTTTTCTTTTGGTTTCGTTTTTCTTTTCTTTTTTCTTTTCTTGAAAATACAGTATGTTTCTTTTTTTTTCTTGAAAATAGAAGATTGAGGGTGTGGCTTGTCAACAGTTGCTTGTCAATACCATATGAAATATATGTTTCTTTCTTTCTTTTTCTTTATTATTCTGGCAATATTGAGGGTGTGGCTTTTCCATTATGTTCTTGCTTTTCTTTTCTTTTGATTTCATTTCTTTTTTTTTCTTGATAACTGTGGATGTTCGATTGTATGCTTTTGTTTCTGTCTGCCCAGACATCATATTACTGGACTATTAACTGGTTTTTTTGTTTTTTAATTTTGTAAATTTGATTTTGTCTAGTTGAGTTTGTTAATTTTTTCAGTTGGTGTTTTATTTAACAAAACTAACATTGGATATATTTAGATATGTGGGTTTTCTATTTTATTTATTTTTTAAATATCTATGGTTTCGATTGGAATGATAACATGTTGGTTTTTCATCATGTTGGAGAAGATGAAAAAGCTGAGAAGATGGAAGAGGATGAAGATGAAGCTGAGATGATGGAAGAAGATGAGGATGAATATGGGAGATGGGATGCAATGGGAGATGGGATGCAAGTAGAAGAGGATGAAGCTGAGAAGATGGAAGAGGATGAAGCTGAGATGATGGAAGAAGATGAGGATGAATATGGGAGATGGGATGCAATGGGAGATGGGATGCAATGGGAGATGATGACCCAACCAGCCTGTATTGTTTGGCAACACTCCTACAAAGGTGTCAATACCTAGGTATGGTACTTCTGCCCTTTCTTTTCTTTTCTTTTCTTTTCTTTTTTTCTTGAAAATGTTTGATTATATGCTGATATTTCTTGCTTGAAAAGATTGAGTATGTGGGTTTCTTGCTGATATTCCACTGTGTTCTTTCCTTTCCTTTTTTTTTCTTGAAAATAGAGATTGAGGGTGTGGCTTGTCTTTTGTCAATACCATATGAAATATATGTTTATTTCTTTCTTTTTCTTTATTATTCTGGCAATATTGAGGGTGTGGCTTTTCCATTATGTTCTTGCTTTTCTTTTCTTTCGATTTCGTTTCTTTTTTTTCTTGATAATACAGTGAATGTTCGATTGTGTGCTTTTGTTTCTGTCTGCCCAGACATCTTATTACTAGACTATTAACTGGTTTTTTTGTTTTTTGATTTTGTCTAGTTGAGTTTGTTAGTTTTTTCAGTTGGTGTTTTATTTAACAAAGCTAACATTGAATATATTTAGATATGTGGGTTTTCCATTTTATTTATTTTTTAAATATTAATGGTTCTTTCTTTCTTTCTTTCTTTCGTTTTTTTTTCCGCAATATTTAGATGTTGGTTTCGATTGGAATGATAACATGTTGGTTTTTCATCATGTTGAAGATGATGAAAAAGCTGAAAAGATGGAAGATGATGAGGATGAAGCTGAGGAGATGGAAGAAGATGAAGATGATGAAAAAGCTGAGAAGATGAAAGAAGACGAGGATGAAAATGAGGATGAAGCTGAGAAGATGGAAGAAGATGAAGATGAGGATGAAGCTGAGAAGATGGAAGAAGATGAGGATAAAGATGATGAAAAAGCTGAGAAGATGGAAGAAGATGAGGATGAAGTTCATGTAGAACTTGAGAAAGGTCTTAACTAAGAGGACCGATCAACCCAAAAGCAGTCTCGGGTTGTTTGGACCGAAGAGCTACATCGGTCGGTGTTTTGTGGCCGCTGTTAATGACTTGGGTGTTGACAGTAAGTTATTCACTCTTTCTCTACAATGCAAAGTAGTTGTTATCTTAATTGTTATTAATTGCTACAATTGGTCAATCAATTGATGTTTCTGCTTTATTTTAGCAATACTTTTATTATATTTTTTTGTAGAAATAGCAATCAAATCCTAATAATATTACAATGTGAAAACTAGTTCCATCACCTCTCTTTGCAAACTTTATTTCCACAAGTGTCTTCACATCCACTGCCCAGAATCCAACCATAATTCTTCGAACATCTGTCTCAGTCCCACTTGGATATATAATTTCTGTCATAATATTGGAATCTGCACCAAAATAAAAAATGGCTTCTCCGTTTTTAATACCAGTGTGCATTTCCAAATAACAAACAAATCCACTGCCCATGTATTCCTCTATTTCAGTAATCCTTTCCTTGGAGTAAGCTAATATACTTATTTAGCATCTCTCGAAAACTGAACAAATCAAAATTCAAATTTTCCTTAATTCGATCATGATTAATTTGGTCTCATGAGAGCTGGAAGCTGCCAATTGGTCCCAACTGTGTCTTCCATTCGCTGCCAAAAATGGAACAATGATGCCTTTTTCCATTCCTGTGAAAACTCTGGGTTTTTTTTTTTGTATTGCAAAAGTATATGTTTGCTGTATTTTTCCAATTGCTGTATTTTTTTGTTCAACATTATTTTGAATGCTTTCTCAAATACTCTTCCTAATCTGTAGTGCACTGGAGTAGATGTCATGGCATTATTGTTAATGATCTCGCATGCAAGTCTCATCCTATAGGAATCTTTGAAACTTGATTATCAAGTCACATAAAACTAAATCCATCATTGCCACTACTTATACAATTCACCATTGGTTGGCATATCAGTCTCTCGAAATATTCGAAGTTACCACAAGCGCTCGACCATATATCATTAGTACCTAACCAAAACAACGTCAACATTGTGCATTTTCCACACACTTTCCACCATAAGTGGCATATGCGTTTATATATAACACTCCTCAGTACAACCAAGCCATCAACTTTTAGGCAACCGATCGCAATTCCAGTTTCCAACTATTATTACACATTTGTGCTTGATTCCATCACAGTTTACCTTTTATAAGGGCTAGTAATTCACCGTTTTAACCTGAACTCTTGATCATCACCAGCCTTCTTAGAAGGACACTTACTCCATCTGTCAACATTAAATCACACTATTATCTCTTTTATCATAAGGCGAGGATTCCAACAAACTTACTACCTCAATTGGAGCCGATATTATTTCATCGAACTTACTTTACACCCACCATAGTGCTTCACTATCACCCTTCAAAGTTTTTACACATTATGCCTCACCTCTTATACCCAAATCTGACATATTTTTGTTCATTTACAAATATCTGACCTCATATTTTGCGTTAATCACATGGAAGAACTCTCTCAATACAGTGGGTAACAACATTCACAGGTTTTAACCGCTCGAGCTCTTGCTGTCCTCAGGGCCCCAGATGTAATGACCCACCGATCAGAGAATCCACCCATATAATCCATGCAGTAATGATAAACTACCACCTGCTGACTGTGTTCTATTAGTATTCCCAACGTTTCTTATTTGTGCACTTATGTAGACCAACTCAACTATAATAGCAGTCTCATCACTGCGGGATACTTCCTCATCTCATATCACTCATATAACATAATAATAGTCTCCGGGAACATAATCCGCACGGAGATGGCTACACACTCCGGGCACATAGGCCGCACAGAGATGGTAATATCAAGTCTCATAACGTGCACCCAGTGCACAGAGGAGTTCATATTTATATCACATCTGTATACAACAGCAAACGTGTACCCAGTACATAGGGGAGTTCCTACTTATAACATATCCGTATATAACGGCAACACTGGTACTCCGTACACTCCAGATCACACGTGGACCCACTCCATTTGGTGTCTGTATCACCTCCGTATATAACAGCAAAATATCTTTGGTATATTCACATGGGGCTATCCCCATAATCATAGTAATAGTGGTATAATATACACCTGTTATATATATAAGTCAATTCATTTTACTTTCTCATTTCATTCTTCTCACTGATAGTTTACATGTAAGTCACTATTATAATAATTCACATTCTCTTCGTAATTTCGTACACATTTCTTAACTCTCAATAGTTCCTTCTGTCATGTTACTGTTCAAATCCATAGTCCATTATCTCTTCCTAGCTTATTCTTCTCACAGATTGTTTTCTCTTTTACTTTGACTATTCACTTGGCATAGTTCATAACATAATCTCTATTCCGTGAATCCAGAATTTTCTCAAAATTCTGTACACATCTCACATATACTTCCCATCACACAGGGATCTTCTAAACATATTCGTCCTATCACAGAGGACTAATTTCACCTCAATCCGTGCACTGGAAAATTATATCAATCCTTGCACTAACACTTATACCTCAATTCATTAACTAATCTTATCATTTTTGTTTTGACATTACACATTAGCTCTTTTGCTAAACACCTAATTCCACACTTTATTGTAACTTAGTTCATACACTACTCACATGATTTCCCATCAGGTTGTACATTAGCTCATTCTCTAATCATACAATCTCTTCAGATACTTCCCATCATCGGGGATTTCATTCGGCCTCATTGTCCTTTTACAAAAATTTAATAATTTACCTCAGCACGGATAATTAGGCGCTCAGGCCATCACAAGGTGTACATACCTATATATGTATACTGGCACTTAGACCATCACTGGATTATCATCCGTTTATTCATCAGAATAGGTATACTGGCCATCAGGCCATTAGGTATTATTCACAATGCATTACAACATCCACTAGTAATTAGGCCATTTAAATTACGATATTCATTCTTTGAGATTTCCAAGAGACCTACATCATGGATCAATCCTCTTATGCTTCATAACACCTGAATCTCTACATAGTAGCCATTTCCAAGGAGAATTTCACACATTAACGCACACCTATAATCATATTTGTTTCCTTCATGGCATATCGGTCAAGCTAAACCATTATTCCGTTACGGACAATCATACTCTCAATGAACCTTGTTCAATGCCATCCATGGCGATTCTCTCAATTTCTTCCTTCTACTCATAATACATAATTATTTCGTCTCACCAATGCTTACTCAACACTAACTCCTTATGGATTTAAATCCCATGTTTCAATATCTCTCACATTACCAATTGACCAGCATTATAATTTCAAGTGGTCAAATCCCATAGGATTAATCATCAATTATTCTATTTATTTTTCCACATGAACCATCTCAATTTGTTTAAGTGTACATCCTCAATCAGGGACTTATAACTTCTAATCAGACATAGAATATTCACACTCATACCTGAGCATACCTGTTCACCATTTTCAACAATCCAACAGGTTCTAAACCTCTCACCTTGATGAAGTCTATTCACCAAGTCCACTTGTACATACTATACTACACATTTATTTGGAAGTTTCACCAATGCCATCTTCATACTTGTTGGACGTTTAGCAAGTGCACTAGTCGTACAAGTAATAAAATGATAAGTAAAGATCGTTCCCACGAGGATTTGTGTCAAGCACTGACTAACCATATGTACTTGAGTTGAATCAAACAAAAGTTTATAGATTGCATAGATTTCTTGTCACCAGAAACTACACTGAATTGAATTAAAACTTGATAAATAAATAAAATGTAAATTATAATGTAAACAAGTAGTCAGATGTCATTTTCCCTCAAACATGAATTTATAGATGAACCAATTTCCATTATGAATTATCTACCATGTGATGTTGATCAACCTTTTTCTTATCATCTCAAGATGTAATCCCTTACTACCCTGATAGACACATTAATCAGAAACCCCAATCCCTTGGTGATTCCTTTCTTAATACATGCATTAATTACTAAGGTCTTAAGAACACATCAAAATCCTAGCATCAATCCCTTGACTACTAGAACACTGATGATGAAGTTGTCAAAAATAGAGAAACAATGTAAACATGTATGTTCTACACTATTCCTCAACATGAAGAATTAATCAAGACAACTTCATACAATCACATAATAGATAAACAAAACATCTAATTAACCATTCATAAATTCAAACTTGAGTTCCATTGAATCAGACTACAAAGGACTCTACTCAGACATAATTGAAACACAAACAAGAGAAGAAAGATAGATCAAACTCCATTGTCATGATAGTTGAGTCTTCAATCTCCAAGTACAATTACATAGGAAATACTAACTATTACAAGAACTAATCCTAAAGAATTTGGAAATTCAGAGAAAATGAGGAGTCAGATCAGATCTATGAAAGACCTGATCTGATCTCCCTTCTCCTAGTGTGATGGGGAAAGTCAGAATGAGATATGATAGGATTGGATTGTATCTGGAATCTATCAGAATGTGAAGGCCCCTTGTCCTTTTATAATTTACAAATTACAACTGAAAACTGACATGGGCGCTAAAACTCTCATTTCTGGACGTTTTAGCGCTCAACCTTGACAGATGTCCAACTGCTTTTAACTGTCTTGGGCGCTAAAACGCTCAATTTTGGGCGTTTTAATGTTCAGCACCAGCATCTTTTGTGCAACAGGGCGCTAAAACTCTCAGTTTTGGGCGTTTTAGCGCCCAACACTTAGAATTTTCCCATTCTTCAGAATCTTCTTCCTTCTCTCTTTTGCTTCTTGAGCTTCATTTCCCTACAAAAACAATGTAAATTTTCAACATAAGGTTCAGAACTTGTATTTGAGAGATTTCCAGGACATTAACCTCTTTTCCATCCATTTAATCACACAAATTGATATTAATTCATGCTTAAAAACCTGATGAACTAAGGGTTCATCAATACTATAGACTCATCTTAATTATATATATTTATTATTCGTAGTATTACAAGGTTCACCCATGCAATACCGTACATATC
The DNA here is from genome assembly GCF_033153095.1 of Gastrolobium bilobum. Classification (NCBI taxonomy): domain Eukaryota; kingdom Viridiplantae; phylum Streptophyta; class Magnoliopsida; order Fabales; family Fabaceae; genus Gastrolobium; species Gastrolobium bilobum. The sequence continues at coordinate 7,635 of NW_026896424.1, read as the reverse complement.
ATAGGTTTGTTTACAACTTTCACTTATAATCCAGCTTTATAATTTCATCTACATGGTCAGACAAAACATTTAAGTCTGTTTCCCTTAAGTCCTATAATATTCATGTTTTACTTACTGCCATCTCTTGTCCATGGAGCAGTCAATACTGCAGCCACAACATCAGGCTAAGGACTTACATTCGGTGCTCCAAGGTTGCCACGCAGGCTTCTTACGATGACTACGCATGTAACACAAAAGAATGGGTTGATCAGACCCACACTAAGGAATCACATATGCAGTAATCGATAAGAATCTACATACAACTATGCAACACACAACACAACTATATATACATTATCAGAGTTCCCTAACAAAACTGCTCTGATACCATAAAATGTAACAGCCCGTTGTACACCGGTATTGTTAACATTAATTATGATATTAAGCGCAGTTACAATCACAGCAGTTCATTTATAAAAATGCGAATAAACTTTTTCCGATTATTACGCGAGCATTTAAAACATAAAAAGCGTAATAATTAAAAGCTGTGACCGTAACTGTAAACTCTTGCGGAAGACTTATTTAAACTATTTTTATAACTCACATTACTTATTATAAGATACTAAGGAGTTCCCATAAACTCACTCAGCCAATTTCCAAACTTTACGTTTTTACCTATTCGGACATGTTTCACTCTTAATTTTTCTGCGACCACACCGTTCGCAATCAAACTTTCTTCTCAGATTAGATCTTTGTCTTACTTAATTCCCTTTTTAACAAGCTATCATATGCTCAATTCGGAGCTCATTTGCTCCGGTTATCGCCGTTTGAAGTTGGATCAGCGAATAGCCAAACAACCCCAAAAACAGCTCCAAACCACTCACCTTACTCGAATTACTGCACTCAATCCATTCAACCATTTGCTCTCAAATTTTTATCCTACAAACTAGACATCTCAAACTTCATTTTGACATATCATACGCTTAATTTGACTGAGAAACGAAGCGGGAATTAATTTCTCAAATCCGGTCCAGAATCTGCCTCAGGTGCAGGGGCACATGAGCAGTCCGTGTTTGTCTATTTTTTTCAGGCCGAAGATCAACCCAGAATATCCTCAAATTTTGACACAAGGTAGAGGACATCTCAGCCTTCAAAATGGCGTATGGCACGTCCCTATTGGACCTCTATGGAAGGAGATATGCTCTCCCGAAGTCCGCCTAAAATCTGGCAATTCTACAGAAATTTCGCCAGAGTTTCCTTTGTTTTTCCAATAATCCCAAAATTGTAAACGATCATTTAAACCTCAAATGTACCTAATAAACACATGATAATACAGTAATAATCCAATGGGTGGCACACACAAGGACCAACAACGCCTTGGGGCACTTACAACCCAATCCAGTTTATAGTTATTACACAGTTTATACAATAGAGCTCACATTATATTTCTTACTTGTTTCAATCACATAGGTCCCATTCACATGTAGTTTCACAATATAATCATGTAATCATAACTCTAACATAGGCCTAAAATCCTTCCATCTTGGTACATCATGCCTCTCTTACATTTACAACATACACTTAAATATTACAACTTACGACTTTAACTTCAAATTGCCTTTTACAATATTACAACACCAATTACAAATTTAGACATAAATTTAAATGATACAAACTGCTAGACCTAGGCATGCCAACATGAACAATATGCCAAATACTGAAAATGTTCCTCTATCACCCTGCGGGCCTCTTGCCCGCTGCTCCAACGCTACAGGTACATCCTGAAATAAATGCCCCGAGACGGGGTGAGATATACGAATATATCTCAGTAACCAAGAGGTTCTGGAGAAAACTCCACCCAATGGTTCACTTCGATGCATATCAATAGAATAAAACAACCACTTTGAAAACGGGATATAGCAAGGGATTTAGAGAAATGGGGAATATAAAGAAACAAACTACGACGATACGGGATGGTAACCCCAATTCCACGTACGCCCTGGGCATATATAAGCCTATGGGTATCATCCAAGGTGTGTTCACAGAAACCACAACCATGATGCCCATACCAACCAAAACGCCAAAGACATTCCTAGTGTGCTCCTACCCGGATCACACACTATGACACGCGGTCAACTGGAACTCCCTCCTGGAGACCTATCCAGCGGAAGTTCGAAAATGCCCGAAGGCTAATAAAACTGTCTACTGGCCAGAGACTCGGTACCGCAGTACCCATAGCAATAATGCATGCATGCTCATGTGTTCTATACTATTCATACACACTTCCTACCGTTGCCATCAACTGGCAAGGTGGAACAGAAAAGGGGAACAAGCCCCAGTACCAAGAGGTTACCTTAAGTAATTTCCTCACTAGCTCCGCAGCAGCTTATCCCACAACTTGGTATACAGCGGAATGCCTACACAGAGGACATTCCCAATCTCTTATAATTCAAACAATGCATGCTAATTTACAATTATACATGCCTTGAACTAAATACATACCTCAATCCACTTGGTCCAAGACCAAGGGTAACTCCCAGATTCAAGTTTCGGGGTTCAAGTCAACGTACGGCAACCTATACAATTACGTACATCCATCAGTACGCGTCAAATATTATCGAAACGCAAAATCACAAAAATCCTCCCCATCCTCCCTTGATGGTTCGGCCATTCAAGTGTAAATTTGAGATTTATTTTTCTAAATTTTCTTTCTCATTTTGTTACGCCTCAGTAGGTTGTCAATACCAATTCAAGTGCCGGTTCGTCATTTTCGCGTCGGATTACATCAGAACGCGAAAACCGCAAAATCCCCCTTTTCTCCTTGGAGGTTCGGCCATATAGGTGTTATTTGGGGATTTATTTTTCTAAATTTTCTTTCTCATTTTATAACACTTCCTTAGGTTGCTTAGAGGCTAGTTCAATCGTCGTTTTTCCGTTTTATGACATTTACGCATCGTTTTGCGAAATATTTCACTTTAGGCTCATTTAGGTCTCTAAACACAATTCATTTTTTCCCATTGATTCAAACACTTTCCAACCACAACACAACCCATCTAAGCACTATATAACTACACAAATCATCATCCAATTCATTTTTCAACATCAATTTCTCAATTTTTCCTCAAAGGTTCGAATTTTACCCTATGACATTCCAAGGAATTTCCATTCAATTTTAATCACTCCAACCTTCACACAACCTATTATATCATCATACCATCATGCCACAATTCATCATACAAAGTCTCAACACCAAAATTCAAAAGTCCAAAGTCATGATCATCAATTTTTCTAAGTTAAAAATCCATATTTTTCACCAATAATTTTCATGGCATTTCTAGCTCTAACACATCATTCTAAGACATTATCATCTAATACACATTTTTCAATTGAGCTCTCTAACATCACCAATCACGAAATCAAGGTGTAGGGTTCATGAAAATAAACTACAATCAAACCATGTAAATGGGATGGAAATATACTCACAACCAAGGCTTGATGCTACCCCAAGACTCCTCCAAACAATGGAAGCTCAAATGACTCCATGAACCTCAAATTTCTCCAAAAATTCGCAGCTGTAAATGGGCAATAACTCACCAAAGAGAGGGTTTCAAGGGAAACTAATCGGTGGAACGGGTTCGGATGATGATTTCCATCGAATTTCAAGACAAGAATCGATGGATTCGGTGGAGAAACGACCAAGTTATGGTGAATTGAAAATTTTGCACAAAGATGGTGGTGGAGGGGCTGTCATGCGTGAAGAAGAAGGGAAGGAGAGAGAGAAGATCGTGAGTTGTGAGGAAAAGTGAGGTGATTTAAGTGGATTTGAGTGGGATGGGTCCCACACGCGATTTAACTTTAATCCAATCATCAATTTCAACTACAAATCCATAATCTACGTATTTTTCTGGTTCATGACATATTTTTGTTTCCTAAAAATACTGATAAAATTTTCACGCTTATCGGTACAATTATACCGCAGTATTTTTACACCAGAAAATCACTATTCATCAATTTTTCCCAAAATGACTCAATTCCATCAAATTTCATCAAAATCATATTTCCTAACTCAACAAACCATTTATAACTCATATTTGAAACCTAGAGCTCAAAATTCAACTGGCACGTTTTACGGTGCAATCGTAACGCGATATTTTTACCCGCGAAAAACACTATTCACTGATTTTTCTGAAACTTGCCTATCCACTCAATTTTTCGTTCTGAACCCATTTCCAGGGTTATTTTTACCATCTGAGACCTTCTACTCAATTTTTATCTTCCTAGGGTTGCGTGTTGGCTAATTACCGTTTTGCCCTTTCTTTGTATTTTGGCATAATCTTTAGGATTTTCACTAATCCATCACTTGATTGCTCACTTAATATTTTAATTACTTGATTTAAAATTGTGAGGTGTTATATCTTCCATCTTCTCAGCTTCATCCTCATTTTCATCCTCATCTTCTTTCATCTTCTCAGCTTTTTCATCATCTTCATCTTCTTCCATCTCCTCAGCTTCATCCTCATCATCTTCCATCTTTTCAGCTTTTTCATCATCTTCAACATGATGAAAAACCAACATGTTATCATTCCAATCGAAACCAACATCTAAATATTGCGAAAAAAAAACGAAAAAAAACTAACAAACTCAACTAGACAAAATCAAAAAACAAAAAAACCAGTTAATAGTCCAGTAATAAGATGTCTGGGCAGACAGAAACAAAAGCACACAATCGAACATCCACTGTATTATCAAGAAAAAAAAGAAACGAAATCGAAAGAAAAGAAAAGCAAGAACATAATGGAAAAGCCACACCCTCAATATTGCCAGAATAATAAAGAAAAAGAAAGAAAGAAACATATATTTCATATGGTATTGACAAGCAACTGTTGACAAGCCACACCCTCAATCTCCTATTTTAAAGAAAAAAAAAAGAAACATACTGTATTTTCAAGAAAAGAAAAAAGAAAAGAAAAACGAAATCAAAAGAAAAGAAAAGCAAGAACATAATGGAAAAGCCACACCCTCAATATTGCCAGAATAATAAAGAAAAAGAAAGAAAGAAACATATATATTTCGTATGGTATTGACATGCAGCTGTTGACAAGCCACACCCTCAATCTTCTATTTTCAAGAGAGAGAAAAGAAACATACTGTATTTTCAAGAAAAGAAAAAAGAAAAGAAAAAAGAACACAGTCGAATATCAGCAAGAAATATCAGCAAGAATATGATGTTTGGGCAGACAGAAACAAAAGCATACAATCGAACATCCACAGTTATCAAGAAAAAAAAAGAAACAAAATCAAAAGAAAAGAAAAGCAAGAACATAATGGAAAAGCCACACCCTCAATATTGCCAGAATAATAAAGAAAAACAAAGAAAGAAACATATATATTTCGTATGGTATTGACAAGCAACTGTTGACAAGCCACACCCTCAATCTTCTATTTTCAAGGAAAAAAAAGAAACATACTGTATTTTCAAGAAAAGAAAAAAGAAAAGAAAAAAAAATCAAAAGAAAATAAAAGCAAGAACATAATGGAAAAGCCACACCCTCAATATTGCCAGAATAATAAAGAAAAAGAAAGAAAGGAACATATATATTTCGTATGGTATTGACAAGCAACTGTTGACAAGCCACACCCTCAATCTTCTATTTTCAAGAAAAAAAAAGAAACATACCGTATTTTCAAGAAAAGGAAAAAGAAAAGAAAAAATAACACAGTTGAATATCAGCAAGAAATATCAGCAAAAATATGATGTCTGGGCAGACAGAAACAAAAGCATACAATCGAACATCCACAGTTATCAAGAAAAAAAAAGAAACGAAATCAAAAGAAAAGAAAAGCAAGAACATAATGGAAAAGCCACACCCTCAATATTGCCAGAATAATAAAGAAAAAGAAAGAAAGAAACATATATATTTCGTATGGTATTGACAAGCAACTGTTGACAAGCCACACCCTCAATCTTCTATTTTCAAGAAAAAAAAAGAAACATACTATATTTTCAAGAAACGAAAAAAGAAAAGAAAAACGAAATCCAAAGAAAAGAAAAGAAAAGCAAGAACATAATGGAAAAGCCACACCCTCAATATTGCCAGAATAATAAAGAAAAAGAAAGAAAGAAACATATATATTTCGTATGGTATTGACAAGCAACTGTTGACAAGCCACACCCTCAATCTTCTATTTTCAAGAAAAAAAAAGAAACATACTATATTTTCAAGAAACGAAAAAAGAAAAGAAAAACGAAATCAAAAGAAAAGAAAAGCAAGAACATAATGGAAAAGCCACACCCTCAATATTGCCAGAATAATAAAGAAAAAGAAAGAAAGAAACATATATTTCATATGGTATTGACAAGCAACTGTTGACAAGCCACACCCTCAATCTTCTATTTTCAAGAAAAAAAAAGAAACATACTGTATTTTCAAGAAAAGAAAAAAGAAAAGAAAAAAGAACACAGTCGAATATCAGCAAGAAATATCAGCAAGAAACCCACATACTCAATCTTTTCAAGCAAGAAATATCAGCACATAATCAAACATTTTCAAGAAAAAAAGAAAAGAAAAGAGAAGAAAAGAAAGGGCAGAAGTAACATACCTAGGTATTGACACCTTTGTAGGAGTGTTGCCAAACAATACAGGCTGGTTGGGTCATCATCTACTTGCATCCCATCTCCCATATTCACCAATTCCATTGTCTTGATAAAACAATCCAAGAACAAGAGAAAGAAACAAGCAAGAACAAGAGAAAGAAACTAGGAAACCCAAAGAAACCAAGAAAACTTTAAGAAGGAGTGAAAACAGAGAAAGAAACCCTAAGAAAACCTTAAGAAAAGTGAAAAGAGAGAAAGAAAATTTTTAATTTATATTTTTTGGCGGCAAAACTATGATGACCGTTGTATTCTCTTAACTCTTAACTCGTAAGTTATTTCCGTCCCTCTGAAGTTCTAATTTAGCTACTCTTAAAATTTATTATATTTACTAATTTATATTAGCTAATGTATATACATATTAAAAAATATATGTGTGGATGGACAACTGAGAAATATATATTCTAATTTTAAGGAAATAAAATTCATTCTAATTATTAAAAATATGAGACATGATTGGGTTGAGAAAAAATTCATCACAATATATATATATATATATATATATATATATATATATATATATATATAATTCATTATAGTTTAACTAATTACTTTGATTAATTTAATAAAAAAACTCGCGATTCACACTAAAATAAATATAATCATAATAATATTTATTAAAAAATTGGCTTTACTAAATGCTAACATCTTTTAAACAAGAGTAACAGAAGAAAGCTTGAGAAGAAGCATTTACAAAGACCTTAATCTAGATGAATTTAAAGAAACTTTGGTTATTGATACCACCATTTAGAAAAAATTCAACAGACGCTTAAACGAGGATTAAAATGCAATGAACATTATTTACCCCCCCAAAAAAAAACAGAAATGCAAAGTAGATAGAGAGAAGACAATCTTAGAGTTCTATTGGTTGTGTCCCCACAATCACAACATAATACAGAATGAAGAAGAGGTACTTACTTACCAGAGAGGTGACTACTTCAGTTGTTTGATGAAATACTTCTGAGGGATCTACACCACAGAACACTGGCAGGACCTTGGTATAT